>NW_027468657.1:25598887-25603887 GCF_046254945.1 Alosa pseudoharengus
GGACGAATTCATGAAAGGGCAATGATGAAAATGATGATAACTATCACACCATCATTGCAATTGTGGTGATAATGACCAGGTGTGGTGTTGGTGACGATGATGATGATAATGATGATGGTTGTGACTGTGATAAGGTTGCAGGTGATTACAAGAACTGCTCTAATGATTCTGATGCTGATATGACTCTAATGGAGATGGCGAAACTAGAGATGAAGGCGATGAGAGCTGATGCAAAGATGTTTGTTATCTTCCCGAGACGCAACGAGACGAGGCGAGATGGAGAGGCTGTTAATAACGGCAAAATGGTGTGGGAATGTGACAAATGGCAGACAGGGAGCGGCGCTGCCTCCACTTTCATGTCTGCCTCCTGCACTTCTGGAGTGGAGCGAGGAGCGCCTGGCCCTGCCAGGCTGCGAGTACAAAGCTGACCTGCCTGCCTACAAAGAGCCGGATAAAAACCAGCGGCCATCGGGGAGACAGACAAACACAATGAAAACAAGAGGAAAAGCCTCTGAAGTGTGTGTGTGTGTGTGTGTGTGTGTGTGTCCGTGTGTGTGTGTGTGTGAGTGTTTTTGTGTGTTTGTGTGAGTGTGTGTGTATCTGTAATGTGAGTGTGCTTGTGTGTGTGAGCGTTTTTGTGTGAGTGTGTGTGTTTGAGTCATAGATTTGTGCACACATACGCACACACCTACACTCACACATTCACTCTCTCTCTCTCTCCACAAGTAACCTTTGACCTCTGGCTTTTTTCGGGTCACCTTGAGTGGGCGGCGGCCGCGCAGTTGGTTGGGTGTTTGTTTGTGTGCCTCTCTCATATGCCCTTCCCAGCATGCTCCACTCCACGGCCCCTCGTTCTGATTTCGATGACCCTTGTAGCTGTGTGTGCTTGTGAGCGAGAGCCATCAGATTGAGTGTGTGTGTGTGTGTGTGTGTGTGTGTGTGAGAGAGAGAGAGAGAAAGTTTGAGAGTGAGCAGTGCCAAGCTCAAACATAAGCCCACATCACAAGTAAAGATCATTATAATAACGCACTGTTACGAGTATCGATAATAAGATTTAACTTTAGGGCTGAATCTCTATATATTTTGTGAACAGGCAAATCTCTGTATTTTGTGAACAGGCCTGTAATGTTATTTTTTATTTTTATATGCGTTTGTGTACAGATCAAGGGGCATGTATGTGTGAATAGAACTGAGTTTAGATTGGTTCCTATTACAGTAAGTGTGTGTCCATGAGTATATGATTAAGCAGTATAGCATGAGTGAGAGTGGAATTGGTAGCAGATATCGCCACGGCTGTTGATGAACTGTTTTGTCCTTGACTATGACACCACGGTGAAGTTAGTTTCACTTTGCCAATGAGTTCAAATAATAGACGAGTGATGCGTGTAGGCTATGCTCTGCTAGGTTTTAGTAAAGCATCGTTTAGTGGAATACCTGTTCCATATGGTCTCACGTGCAAGCAGATTCCTTCAAATGCGCCTCTGACTTTCAAAATACCGATGTGCTGTTTGAAGTGACCAAGTGACCAGTGACCATGCGTTTTAGATCGCCAAGATAGGGCCCTAAGTGGGGCTGTCCTGAAATATTGCCACTCATTGAATGCCTCTTGTCCAATTAGAAATTAATAAACAGTTTGACTGGACTTAACTGTATAAGACTATCTGTGAGAGTTTGTGTGTTTTTGAGTCAGAAATAGAAATCTGTGTGCAGATTTCAGATCCAGATTTTGTTTTAACCGTGTGTGCGTGCGTGCGTGCGTGCGTGTGTGTGTGTGTGTGTGTGTGTGAGAAAGTGAGATGGTCTGGCCCTTTTGTCACCATGTGTGGGTTAGTTGTCAGTGATTAAATGGGCTTTGACTGAGCTCCTCTCCCAGAGCCTCACCCAGGCCTGGACCACAGACTCGTTCCTCTCTCTCTCTCTCTCTCTCTCTCTCTCTCTCTCTCTCTCTCTCTCTCTGGCAGGGAAATTAAATTGTGCAGCTCCACTGAGCTGGCCCAGGATTTTGCTCCCCATCAGAACAAGTGTGTTATTAACTCCTCAAATCCAACAGGCTGGGTTGGGGCTCTGACGTACTGCAGTACACACACACACACACACACAGAGAGACGCAGACACAGACACAAACACAGACAGTCAGACACACATGAAAGTACACACTGCCTCTCACACACACGCATACATATACTTACACTCACACGCATCGGATCATGCACACACACGGACGCACACACACAACCACACAGTGTCAGAGGACATCCCTAAAGGACAACATAAAACTGATGAATTTCCCCACATCAATCTCACTTGGACTTCTGATTTGTCTTCCTTTAAGACCGACTTCTGCCAGAGCATATTAAACTAGTGCACATATAAGCTGGTGTATTGGGAATGGACATGCACGTTTTAAGAACACGTTCAAAAACCTGTGTTTATCTATGCATTATGTCCATTGGATATCATGTGTGTCTCCTTACATGTAAGTGTTTATATGCATATGTGAACATGTGAACGTACACGTGTGTGTGTGTGTGTGTGTGTGTGTGTGTGTGTGTTTAACATGTCACATTTGTCTCATCTCTTCTTCTATCCTCCCATCTCTCCCTACATGACACATCAAGCATGACTGACTCACACTGTTTGTCCTTCTTTTCCCCAGCCCCTCCCTCCCTCTCATCTTCTCTAATCCCACCATCCTGTTGGACCAGAGGGGCCTGGGGGGCGGGTGGCGGGGGGGGTATGGGTGTGTTTGCATGCGTCTAGCAAAGCCTCCCTGAGGTGTGTAATTAAAACGTGTGTGTGTGAGTGTGTGTGTGTGTGTATGTGTGCGTGAAAGAGAGAGAGAGAGAGAGAGAGAGAGAGGGAGGAAGAGAGAGAGAGAGAGAGGAAGAGAGTGGAATAAAGATGAAGGCTGGTTCTAATCTACCATCATTAAGGGCCCAGGGCTGACGAGAGACACAAATAAAAATCATCTCAAACAGCCTGTGCTCAAACAGCACCTCCGGACCTCTCTCGAGACCTCAACAGCACTCGGGGGCACACACACACACACACACGCACACACACGCACACACACGCACACACACGCATGCACACAATCTCCCCTCCCTTTTATCTGAGTTTTCAGTCTCGCTCTCTCACACACATAAACCTCTCTCACAAACACACACACGTGTACGTTCACATGTTCACATATGCATATACAAACCTAGATGTAAGGAGACACACATATCCCATGGACATGATAAAGTAGTTCCCTCGTCTAATAGCACTCTTCTCCTCCTCCACCTGATTCTCCACCTCGCCTCCGCCCCATCTTCACCACATCGTCCTCTTGTGTCTCATTAGGCCATTCTTCTTCCGTTGTCTCTGTCTCTTACACACACACACACACACACACACACATTCATTTATAAAGTACCTATGTATATCAACATTGGCATGCTATGGTATTCTGATTTTTAACAACTTAAGCTAAAGTCTCTAAAGGTAAATCCTCCTCTCTTACTTAACCCCTCTCTCTCTCTCTCTCTCTTTCTCTCTTCTCTGTCTGCCCTTCCTCTTCCCAAAGCTTGCACACCTTTCAGCGAGGACTCAGTGTTAAAGTTTTTCCATTGTGCTAATTTAGCCCAGCGGAGGGCGTTGTCACGCGGCGGTGGTTAAGTTCTCCGCTGAGTAGCGTGGTGACTGAACAGCCAAAGTGGCAATATCCCGATCCCTAAATTAGCAGCACTACGACAGGCTTCTCCACCAGCCTGGCAGGAGTCAGCACGCCTACCAAGCTTTGTAGCACTTTGAGTGTGTGTGTGTGTGTGTGTGTGTGTGTGTGTGTGTGTGTGTGTGTGTGTGTGTGTATGTGTGTGTGTGTGTGTGTGTGTGTGTGTGTGTGTTTGTGTGTGTGTGTGTGTGTGTGTGTGTGTGTGTGTGTGCGCATATGCATGTGTCAGTGTGTGTGTTTGTGTGTGTGTGCGCATATGCATGTGTCAGTGTGTGTGTGTGTGTGTAATGGCAAGGGAAGGCATACTGTTTCGCTCTGGCTGTTACAGAGCAGTGGTAATGACTTTAGCAGGTGCCATCTTGTACAGAATTGTTCAATTAGCCACAGCACCCCCCCCACCCCCCACCCCATACAACACCACACACACACACACACACACACTTACACCACCCCCTCTTCTCTCCTCTCGAAAACAACAATATATTGTGAAGATTTGCAAAATCCTATATGGCGGCGAACAAATGTGCATTCCTCCTGCTCGTCCCTCCCTGCGGAGGTGTCATATATCCTATTTAAACCGTCCAGCTGGCTCGGCCCGTGCCAAATTCACCACGAGCTGGAGCGTGTCGTCCAAGTGTTTCTGTGCCGTGCTGTGGACGGGGCCTGAGCGGCACGCGTTCCTTTTTCCCTTCATCTCAAACCTAAATATTTTATGAGCTGTTTTACACAGACTCCGGGCTATTTCTGAACACTTTCCACTCCAACACTCATACAGTAGCTACACCGGGCATCTGGGAGTGCCTTTGCTGTTGTTGTTGTTGTTGTTGTCGTTGTTTGGTTAGTTGTGCAGACCATGTGCAGCTTTGCTGAGTGAAGAGAAGACCAAAATGATTGGCATAATCATCCACATCCAATGGCCTTGGCCTGAAGGCCTGATGAAGGAGACTCAGAAAACGTTGAAAACTAATGTAAACACACACACACACACACACACACACACACACACACACACACACACACACACACAAATGTTGATTGGGATGGAGAGACATGAACATATTTCTGCACAAGGTCTGAATCTGAACCTGAACCTGAAAAGCACCCACACTTTAGTTGCCAAGAGAGTGCTTGAAGAAGTGTTTGCCATTGGGGAACACAATTAGGCAGGTCAAAGAAAACACAACATTATTCTGCATATGTTGATGAAAAACCATAGCCCTTGGCTATTTATTGCTCTGAATTCGCAAGTGGTTATATTGTAGGATAAGAGCATTATTAAGGTCTC
>NW_027468657.1:25608887-25611387 GCF_046254945.1 Alosa pseudoharengus
CCATAATCATATTCATCATGAGTGATTGATTATAGCAACACCTTGCAACAATTTGAGGTACGGTTTATAAGTATAAGTATATATACTTTTTTGATCCCGTGAGGGAAATTTGGTCTCATTTAACCCAGTCGGTGAATTAGTGAAACACAAACAAGCACACAGTGAACACACAGTGAGGTGAAGCACACACTAATCCCGGCGCAGTGAGCTGCCTGCTACAACGGCGGCGCTCGGGGAGCAGTGAGGGGTTAGGTGCCTTGCTCAAGGGCACTTCGGCCCACTGGTCGGGGCTCGAACCGGCAACCCTCTGGTTACAAGTCCAGAGTGCTAACCAGTGGGCCACGGCTGCCCCCACGGAACTAGCATCAGCTTCAAATTGTATTGATGATATGTGAATGATAGATAAGTAAACGGTGTGTTTCCATTTGCCTTGCAGAATATGCACTCAGTATTTCCGTGGTCCAGAATTGAACAGCTCAAAAATGCATAAGAAAAGTTTTCATAGCCCTGTTACTATGGCAGGCATTTATCAAGGCCATCTCCTTTTTTCAGTGGCAATTGCATGCATTTTATTTTGTTAGCTCACTAGTTTCACACCAAAAAATCCTTATTGCTGGGTTAATATCATTTCAGTGACTGACGCGAGAGAAGCGGGGTCTGTGTTGTGTTGTGTTGCGTTAATTTATTTTCATTGGGCATGCCCTGCCGTGCCGTCCACATCTCTTCAGCAAAGCAGCAGCAATGGCAATTCTTCGTTGAACTTTTAAGTGGTGTTCAATGGTGTTGCTAAGTAGGACGAGTTAGGCCTATAGGCCTAAATCAACATTGAATTAGTTATTGGATGATATTAAAAAGAATCTGAATTATTTGTGGTTGAGCTGGAAATTTCAACTTGGTGATCAAAAAGTTTTGGATTTCATGTTGACCGCGACTTCAGAGCATTGTTACGTTGTGTCAGTGTAAAGTTAGCTAGCCTAGTCTAACCAAATATTTGTCTTACAAATCTAAACCACAGGCTCACGTTAATCTAATGGGCTTTGAGACATCTGTTTTGTCTTGTGACAAAGTCTCCTGGTTCAGTTGTTTCCAGTTTCATAGAAACGAGGGTGTTACATTTGCAGTAGCCTAACTACAAAATCCAACCTAATAACGACCCCCACTCACCGGGGCTAGGTGGAAGGTGTTACAGTAATAGCCGATTGGCGTAGCCTACAGTGGACTAGGGCTGTCAAAATTGCTCAAAAATGACGTTCGAATTTTCCCTCTAAAATAAACACATATTCGAATATATTGGAATATCTAGGCTATATTATTTGTGCATTATGTCAATGACGCGCATCACGTCATCTGTTTTTAACTTTTTGGAAACTTTTGAATTAACTGAAAGAAGATAAATATTTTTCATTAGTTTTGGAAGTTTATTTTTATGTAGCCTACAATGGCCAGTTCCGACAAAGCCGAAATTACTCCTTTTGAAACAATGAGTGCAGGCCGCGCGTTTGTATGGTTACATTGCTTGACAGGGGTTTTTGATGAAGTAATATTTGCATTATTTAACAGTTGTTACATACACATGCACTAATGATTAGTTAGGGTGAGGATACATATTTTATAAACCACTTCCTGAAAGGCTGTGTGAATAACTTAATAAGAGAAACTCCTAGCTAAAATCTTTTATTGCTATTTAGGAGTACTCCTAGTGGTAAGATAAAAGGCTTTGTGAATATGGCCCCTGGTGTCTAACCCAATGCATAGCCCATTTACACAAAACGTTTGACGTCTTGAGTTATGCATTATGCATGCTGTTAAAAAAAAAGTTGCTATATGTCAGAGAATTTGGATTTTTGGAGCAGTTTTGAAAAGCCAGTTGAAATTAGTAGAACAGACAGGTGTTTGTAGGCTACATAACTTTCGATTAGATAGATAGATAGATAGATAGATAGATACTTTATTGATCCCCAAGGGGAAATTGTACATCGACAGACCTACGGTTGACTTCAGCCTGTGTCATAGGTTTTTGTTGTGAGGCAGAAAGATCTAGCTTTTGCTGCTTGGAGGACATTGCTCCGAGTCCTTCTTTGCTAGTGGATGGCAAGCTATCATCTCTGGTGGAGGGGGGCTATCGGTGTTTTTGGCCACTAGCGTGTGTTTGACCACAATTAATTTGAAGTAGTGCTTATATCTCCACCTTGAAAATGCCAACTTTTCATCGGATTGCTCCTGACCTCTGCTGTTTCATCGAATCTCTACTTTAGCTGTTGCGTGTGTGTGGCGCGTGTGCTGGCAAGTGTGTAAAAACACTGGCTCTGATTGGCTATCATGAAACATGACTCTGCCTTAGCCAATCCTAATCGCTTACGTCGTTATTAACCCACCTCCTCACTAGCTGTGAGCCAGGGGTGCGTTCGGATTACACAGTTTATTCAATCAATGCAAAGTAAGTAACGCACCGCATTTAACGTCCAGTAACGTTAACGGCGTTGTAACGTTGTAAAAAGTA